>NC_060268.1:143294383-143339045 GCF_021613505.1 Equus quagga
AGAAAGAAAGAAAGAAAGAAAGAAAGAAAGAAAGAAAGAAAGAAAGAGAAAGAAAGAAAGAAAAGAGTTATATTTTAAATAAGATCAAAATGTTATAAAAATTTAAGTGAAAGTTTATAGACAAAATAATAAAATAGGTGTATTGAAGAGATCAGGGCTCCACAGAGTTCATTTTTACTTCTTTTTGAGTACTTCTATAAAATAGCTGCGTTAAATTAAGAACCCATACAATAATCTTCCTTAAATTCTAAGAATTAGGCAGATGTAAACCTCTCTGTCCAATCTCTGTTTAAATATGAAAAATAGCTATTCACAGCAAGACTGGAAGTAAAGTTTGTCTAGGAGCACTGCTGCTACCAGAGAAAGAACCCTAATGAGAAATGCCATATTTTGCAGCGGCAGCTGTGTCTGCAGACCTACTTATTCTGAAATCATGCAAACTCATCTTCATAGGGGTCTCAGCATCACGAGCAGATAGGGGAAAATTCACACATTTTACTTGGTTCACTGTTTACTAAAGAAGCATACCCAGTCATTAGGATTAATTAGATTGAAATTATATGATAAAATATCATACTTAAATTTTCATATATGTTAACTGGGTTTCTCTGTCTACTATATATGATTTATATTTTCTATATCAGCCATCTTTAGTTCAAAGATGGGGATCTTTGGGATACTGGTATATGAGAAAAATATGTTAAAAGGGAGGGAGGCATATGGCAAAGGCGAACCAAGTCTACTTCACTATTTTTGCCTTTAGGCCAGCCCTGAGGTTAGAAGTAAAAAGGAATCATACTATAGACACAGGTGAAATAATCAACCAAGTTGCTCTTACAAGTACAGACGATAAGCTTCCACAGGGCAATCTGAAGAGTTCTGACAGATTCCACCCTCTCATAAATGTTCCCTCAGAGAGAGCCTGTGAGTGGCGCTGAAAATTCCTGCAGTATTTGTTCCAGTGCATTAAGTCTTTGAAGGTCCCCACCCAAATGCCACAGGCAGAGGGCTGATTATAACACGTTAAGACTTTGTCAGTTATTATGATCCTCATTTGAATTAGATCAAAAGAATAGGTATGTGGCCAGCTCACAGAGATCTGAGCGATGGGACAGAATAAGAAGAAAGACATTTATGGAAGACCGTCTATGTGCCAGGCCACATGCTTAAAAACTTTACATGAGATTACTTCATAGTAGGAACTGTTAGCATGCAGTAGGGACTATTATCGCCTTCATCTCACAGATAAAGAAACAGATGCCCAGAGAAGTTAAGTAATCTACTCAAGATCACATGGCTCGTCGTGGGCAGAGCAAGGATTTGGACTTGGCACTGTCTGACTCAAGAGAATAAGTTTTTCACTACTATCCTAGCATTTGGATAAGCACAGTTAAATTTAAGGAGAGGGCCCAAGAAAATTCCAGTGTGAAAAAATAGTATCTGGAGAGTAAAGACCATAAGGGAAATCCAGACCACTATCGGGCACCGTGTGTTTGAGGACTAAAACACCGAGACAAGAGAGTCAGTTTACTATAATTTGTAACTCCTAATTAAGAAAGAGGATTGAAGAAGAAAGAACAATGTATTATCGCACAATTATCATGTAGAGTAAAACCAAAAGTAAGACTTTCAACCTTCCACTGCTTCTGTGTGTCTTCAGGCTATTAATGCTCCCCTGCAACAGTTAAATTCTACTATATTTGAAAGTGCAAGAAGATATGAAAAACATTATTTAGATGAATATTTTGAATGGATATGTATGGATAAAGCTGAGAATTAACTATCATATATTAACCATATTGTTCTATAGCCTTATCTAAATCATAACTTTTATTTTCATTTAATTTTTGTCTTGCGATCATTATATATACTTTATTCAAAAAACTCCTTTTAAGAAAGTAAAATATTGGAGCCAGGGGATGTTGTCTTCTTGACTAGTCTTGGAAATAGATGCTGAATAAAACCAATACATATTCTGTAGAGCCCAAAGAATTTACTTTTTGACGTATTTTGTCATAACAGTAGCCTCTCTCAGAATTTATGACAAAGTTCTGAGCACCAATTTACATATTTATAACTCCTGGTTGACTGAAATTTGACACCATTAAGTGCAAGTCATTGGCAGTTCAGGAAGTTACAGTGGAAGCTTCTCTGGGTGTTTTATGGAAATACCAAAATATATTTGTTCATACATAACAAAAAATATGCTTCAACGATATAATATAAAAATGTAGAGCATCGGTGGTTTTCATTTGACTGCATTAAGCTCCCTTAGTCAGTCTAGCATACTAACATCATGTATCAAATGTTATGTTGCTTGGTAGAAGGTCAGTGTATTTGGAAGATGTGTGTAAGGTGATTTTTTTTCTATAATTAGATGATAATTACATTAAAAGCTGTCTACCTCATAGGAGAATATCACATCTATACTATCCTCTCATTTTTTTCTTCAATTAATTCTCTTACTCCAGTAAATTAGTATTTTACAAAGAACACTGATACACAGATGTGCATGAAGACACAAGTTCCTCCATCCAGTATAATCACACTGAAAACATAAGCAGTAAGGATTAGGAATATTTACAGTTAATACCAAATGTATACTATTTTCAACGTATGCATTATGTGAGGGATAATATGGATTTATAAACTGTCAATTGCACTGTTCCTTTTTTAACTACAAATATTTCTTAGAGGTTACTCCTAAGATTTATATTACATGTGTACTGGAATTTGAAATTATAAGTTAAGGTTAATATGCAATTTTTAATATGGAATTCTATTTTTTAAAGCCATCCCAAATTATATCTACACAGAAACATTTCTCCCTTTTGTCAACTATGAACATGTGATAGACAAAGACATTTGAAGGTGGCTTTATCGCAATGACTCTTCGTTTGCCATTTCATTTATGTAAATTCAGACTATACTACATCTCATTGATGCTACAAACAGAAATTTTGAACTGGTGTTTTAAAGCAATGTAGCAACATTAGCTTATTATGAATTTTTTCTTTTACATTCTACACTTGTGAAAGTTATGGGCAACAACTCATATACATCAGGAATTAATATCAGTCAAGATTCCTACAATACAAATTAAATGTATTCTATGTGATATTTTATTTCCATTCATAATTACTTGTCTGGATATGATAATCTCTATTTCATTCAATTATTCATTCAACAAACATCACTGGTGCTTATTATTGTTGAGTTTTGTGCTAGTCCCAGGAAGTAAAAAAAAGTATGTGATGTGGTCAACGAGAGGCTTAGAATCTTTATAGAACAACAACTAGCAGTCTCCATATACTAGTCTTATAGTCAAATAAGGAATAAGTAAAGTTTGTTAACATGAAAAAAGAATTAAATTGAAATACATACATTTTTACTTAGTAATGTCTTCCAAAGAGCGACTTAGAAATAACATAATCTTTTTATCACAATTTAATTTCATTTGAAATACATCCATCTTACTTAGTGATTCACACCATCCCTTTTCCATCCTACCTGCATTGCACACTGTATATCAAATGATAAGTATGATTGGGAAGGAATCTAATCTGAGATTTTCTAGTAGAAATGCCACTGTAATCCAGTTAGGGAAGAGTTCGACACATTAATTATGAAGAAAAGTGCCCCCAAGCCATCTGTCATCCTCAGTTATTCTTAGAAAGTGCTAGGGAGAAAAACTAGAGGATATTGTACTGAATTCAGGTTTGCTCAAAATGCTGGCTCATCCAAACTCTAAATTCTTCAGATTTCTGTTTCTTCTAGTTTTCACTCTTAAAAAATACTTATCTGATGTCATACTTAACCACAAGCTTTTGCTCCTATTTGGACTTTTATATATACTTTGCTTTATTGTTTTATTGGTGGCATTATATAAACTTATGTGGGGAACACAAATACTTAGGATCAGATGAAAATTGACAGCACATGGAGTGTAACACTGCTCTACCACGCATGTTCCATCTCCATCACACTCCAAACATCATTTTCAGGAGGACCCCCTGGAAAATTTCCATAGACAGGGATCTCACTCCATTCCATGGCATGGGCAAGCTCCTTACACCTTAGGGCTTTCATGAAGGTCCTATGCCTGAAGTGCTCTTCCCCTAGTTTGTCAACTAGCCAAATGACATTTGTCATTCTGGATCAGCATCAATGTCATTGCTTTAGAGAAATTTCCCCTGACCCAGTCTAAATCAGGTATCTCTATTATAAATTCTTATTGTAAGCCTTTCTTTCCATCTTTGCACCCCTCACAATTTGTGATTATGTCTTGTTTAATTATTACTTTGATGTCTGTCATATTTATTCATCACAATGGCCCTAAGAACTATAGATACTTTCATTATCCACATTTTACAGATGAGGACATTGCAGTTCATTGCTAAATGCTAAGCAGTTAGCATGGTGTCTGGCTCATATTTATATACAATTAATGGTTGTTGAATAAACTGACTGAACCAATAATCTCCAGAGTTGAAATCTGACTCACTCTTGACATGATGGAGACAGTGAGTCAGACAGAACTGACTTTGAAACCTGCCTGAGTATGGGATCCTGATATACAGAGACATAGATACCCTACGGGGGATCAGAAGTGGCCACCCCAAAATGTGTCTCTTTGGCTTGATTATTTTTAAGGACAAGAGACTCTGAAAGAAACTTTTAACTTCCCCCTAAATGCTAAAAGAATTTAAGATAGAAGGCCTGTCCCCAGGACAGGGCATCACCATAGATAATTCTGGGTATTGATAGACTGGGAGGGTCCTTGCTAAGCCCACTCTTATCAAAGTTCTGTCTACCAAATATTTGCTTTTCCGTTTCCATGTGAATTGCCTTCCTCCCCTTTTAAGTCCCAAACCATTACCCCCAATATCCTCTTTTATCTTTAGCTGAAGATGATATTTGAGGTAGCAGCTTTCGCCATTCTGGCAAGTTACTCAGCTTTCCTGGGTTTCTCCCATGTGTACATGTTATAAAGTTTTGTTTGATTTTCTCCTGCTATTCTTATTCACACCAATTTAATTCTTAGACCAGCCAGAAGAATCTAGAGTGTAGAGGAATTGTCTTGCTCCTCTACAACCTTTTAAGCCTCATATTTTCATTTCAGTGACATGAGTATAACACCTACTTAATGGCATTGTTGTTAAGATTTAATGAGCTAATGTAATCAAAATAACCTAACCTTAAAAAGCACTCATAATTTGTATTCATTTACTCTAATTCCAGCGTATGGATGTTTAAAGGACACATCTCATTTCTCCTCCAAGTGATAGCCTTTCAAATGAAACATTTTAGCCCTTATTCTTCCAGTTAATTGACCTGTGTTTCTTAAATTGTCCTTACATTCATTGACTTAGTTCATTCAACAAATACTTATTGGGTAGATACAATTCAAAGATATAATTACTCATAAATCCTGGTCTTTGTGGAGGATACAACTAAACAGGAAGCTAAATTATACAATCAAACCCTCTGAGGCAGGGTCACTCAGAGGACTCGTCAAAGCACAGATTGCTGGGCATTAGCCCCAGACCTCCTGGTTCAGTCCATCTGCGGTGGGCCCTGAGAATTTTCATTTCTAACAAGTTCTCAGGTGATGCTGATACTGCTGGTCCAGGAATCACACTCTGAGAACCAGTGAACTAGGCTATAGTGATATTTGCCTAAGGAGAGGAAGGAAATTGGGGGAGGAAGAAATTACTTTAAAAAAAAAAGCCCAGGAGTGTGATGGAGGAAATGACATTATCTCTGGCCTTAAAAGATGGGAGAGGGGGGCCAGCCTGGTAGCGCAGCAGTTAAGTTCACATGTTCTGCTTCGGCAGCCTGAGGTTCGCCGGTCCCAGTCCTGGGTGTGGACCTACGCATCGCTTGTCAAGCCATGCTGTGGCAGGCGTCCCACATATAAAGTAGAGGAAGATGGGCATGGGTGTTAGCTCAGGGCCAGTCTTCCTCAGCAAAAAGAGGAGGATTAGTGGTAGATGTTAGCTCAGGGCTACTTTTCCTCAAAAAGTAAAAAGATATGGGAAAGCGTTTGAATGAGGTTTCATGTGTTTTACCTTTGGAGTGGAAATGATCATATTTGAATGAATATGACAGCAGATATTTTGATAATCCTATGATTTGAAAGCAAATTGAAAAGAAAGTATAAAACTCTGATAAAAGTAAATGGCAACTATTATATCAAAAGAATCCATGCTATAGGTTTATTGGTAGGAACTAATATATACCAATGTGAAGAAAATCCATTAAAGAAATTTTGAACCTATAACTAACATGCGCATGAAGTAGAAGAGTTAAATCAGATGATCTAGATTATGGTATCATAGTAACTCTGGCCTAAGGAACACACAGTGAGTCTAGCCAAGTGTCTTAGCTCTTACCTTGTTGGTATTTTTTGATTCCAGAAATCTCTTGTTCCATGAAATACATATTTTCTCTGCAACATTATTAATAATTGATAAAGAACTAACTAGTCACAGGTTAAAAAGGAGTGGGAATTCACAAGCCCTTTTACATTGTCTCTCAATGAAAGAAAAGAATTATTCACAACAGATAAATAAAAACATAGCACATGTGTAACACAGCACGCTGCTGTGAGGAATAGCTGAAGCTCAGTGCACCCAATGTGCTATTCTCAAGCGGGACGAGCGCAGGTTCTGAGTGAATTGCAACTTCAAAGGTAAGGTTTGAAGGGAAATCTGAAATTTCAGAGCTGAAAGGAACTGACATTGGAAGTATAATCAATGAACTGCACTGATGGAAAATGCAGTCCATGAATAATTAACAGAAGTATAATGTGTCAAATTCATGTACCAATTCTGCAGTTATAGATGTGATTGATTAAGCAGTTCTTTATGAACTGGCATATCCAGTGATGTGTCAGGCTGACTCAAACAGGTTAGCAACCCTGTATCCAGGCTTCATGTTGGTGGTCTGAAATTGGCCATGATGAGAGTATTTACACCACGAAAATCTGCAAAGACTACAAACAAGGGCTTTTATTCTTTCCTCTTTTTCTTTTTCAGAACCCATTGTTAAACATTTACCATTTTCAATTTCGAGTTCCCACTTCTTAAGACTAATGTAATAAATCTTTCGATTATATGCACATCTTTAGGAGATGAGAAGAAAGTTAAATACTTGAATTTCCTATGCTAAGACAAATTAGTACTTATTTTTTTAATGTTTACAATGTTCTTCAATGACTGCTAAGCGTTTCACATTCACGATCATATCAATTCCTCCTCACATGCACCCTTTGAGGAAGGTATTATTAATTCATATTTTACAAGGAATGAACACAGGTTTGCAAGGTGAAATAACTAACCCAAGGCTTATCCTGGACTAGTATATATTACCATCTCCCAAAGTGGAAAATATACTTGCGGGGTTCTTCTTTCTCCCTCAATCTTGGAAACAAGGATAACTGAACTGAAGCTGACAATCACTTCTCTATTTTGAACAATGAAAAACAATTCAATTTTTAAAAAGTTTTCAGTTGCATTAGTTTAACAAAAGGGAAAACATTCTCAATAGTAACATATTTTATGAAATTCACTTCTCTCACATTTCTAGGACATGCAGCTTGACTTTCCATCGTTCACCTAATTAAGCCTCAAGAAAGATTTGATCCTCCAACTCTAGCAATTCTGTGATATGGCTGGGTAATTTTAGAAAGAAATATATTTGGTATGATGAGTTGAAGAAATATATTTGTCATGCATGGTAAAAGTTTATTAAACTCAGTTTTATTTTAGTTACAGCTACAGCACTATAAAATATGAAAGACTAAACATTTTTACTCAAATTTTTTCTAATTTTCTTTGCTTTCCTTAGGGCAAAGCTTAACTTCAAAGACTTACCTGTTCAGCATAATGGGATATGCTTCCACATTGATGGAAGATTTATATTTGGTTTTGTGAATCTCTTTACTACTATCATCAAACAATATTACTGAAATCTTAGATACACCAAGTGACCCACGGCATGATCACAATATGGTAGGCTGCCCTTCAAAATTTCATCTTTAAAAAGTTGAGAATTTACATATCCATACATACACATAATGCCTACCTCTAAGGATCTTAATTGAAGGTCTGCACAATCTAAATGATAGTAGATCAAATAATCATATTTTTTGAAAGCTTTGGCTTATTAAATTTCAACAGAGAATTTAAAAATCTTGAAAGACTAAATGTGGAAGATTTTAAAAATTAAATAAATAAAAGTTTCATCTAGAGGGAAAATAGGTACATAATTTCCAAAATTAACCAGATGCCTAATAACTATCTTCCTAAAATTTTTCAAAAGTTATAATGGTTTATTATCAGTTTTTAGTATCTATAAGAAGTTAATTCTAGATTTGAAGGGAATTTAATACAGGTTTGTGTGCATGTGTGTGTCTGTATTTTTGCTCATGTGTGGGTGTGTATAGACTCCCTGTGAAGATTTGGTGTTGGGGAGTATATTTAGCATTCAAACAAGATTTGATTAATGATTATTTGTTAAATGAATAAAACACTTACTATGTGCTGGCCCATGGCTAGGCACTGGGGGAACACCCACAAGGTTTCTCCTCACATGGAACTTAGAGTCTGGTAGACTAAAGAGGTCCTTCAATATCTGTGTCTTCCTTTAACCTTCTGAATTAAAATGCTACTAATAAATTAAGGAAACATATGTGATACATAGACCTAGGCTTGAAGATGTGCAAATAAATACACAAGAATTAAATCACTCCCACCGTGGGGTGTTTGGGAAATGGTGCATGGCATTCCACAAACAGGATGACCTAATGAGATATATATACCCACAGACAGATCTTGGACAGAAGATAGGGCCAATTCTCAAAATGGCATATTACAAAGAAATAGGAATTTTTTTCTTTCATATTGATAGCCGAACCTCAAGCTTTCCAAATGAGACGTAATACGTCCATGTGTCATCTTTCAGTTGCCTGACTATAAAATACTTTATTGTCTTTCCAATTTGTTTTCTTATTAAATTTTATCTCCAGATTACATACCTTATTCCAAAACACAATTTTAAAATATTATTTGATTTATGACCCTATAAAAAAACTTTAAATCCAAATACATCTTCTCTTAACTTTTAACCTAAATAAACAGTACTAGGAGGGAGCAGCAGCATTCAGCTTCAGTGGAATGTTAGGGGAGGTTTGGAGAATTAAGCAGTGTGGAGTAGGTGATACAATTTTATTACATGGAAGTGATTCATTCTTTCACCACTGAGTGTGATCCCTGGAATTGTTATTTGGAAGCAAGTGTGTGAGGTAAATACTCTAAAAAACATAAATAATATTTCATCATGATTTGTTCATCCTGGGTAATAAATAGATGTAAGACAGTGACTTAAAGAGAATTGAAAGGCTTCAGTTTTTCTCCATTAGTGATAAAGATATATTAAAAATATAGTCTGAAATAAGAAAAATGAGTTATGAAATTAATTCAGAAGTTCATAGGAGGAAACACAATAATCCGGTATAAAATGATTTCTGTCCCATTTAATTAGTATTAATGAAACCAACATGTAGTGAACATGTGCCATGTGCAGGCATTCCCTATGGTAAGTACTGGGGTTACAGAGAACATAAGTAGTTTCTGACCTTACATTGCTTACGAGAGAGAGACAAATATGGCATAGTGTCCCCTAAAATTCATTCTCTACTTCATTGTAGTAAGAGAACCATCTCATTAATCTTTTACTGGACAGATGGCTACCACTATAGAGATTAGCTTTTCTAGCTCTTCTTGTAGCTAAGTATTGGACAAGAGGATGAGAGCAGCTGGAGGATACATGTTCACTTCAAGGATGAAGCTTCTGCTCTATCATTCCTCTTCTCCCCCTCCCAGGGAATGGAATATCAACGTGATAATGACCCAGCTTCAACCCTGTATCCAATAGTCACACCTGGGTGATAATGAGGCAACAAGACGGAACAAACCTGAGTGCCTGAATAACCACACAGAGTATAGCTGCTCCACCAGCCTCTTCCACTCACCTCATGGATATTACATGAAAGAGAAATAAGGTTACATCTTACTTGAACCACTGTATTTTGAGGGCTCATTGTTATTCCAATTTAGCTAATCCCTAATACAAAAAATAAGCAAACAATGACTGTACACTAGATATTCACTAACAGTCTTGCTCCTCAGTATTCCCAATTTCTGTAAAAGGCAATTCCATTATTCTAGTTGTTCAAGTCAAAAACTTGGAATCATTCACTCCTCTTTTTATCTCACGTACCATTTCCTATCCAATCCATTATTAAATGCTGTTGGTTGCACTTTCAAAATAGTTTCTAAATTTGACCATTACTTACCACTCCACTTTTTTTTTGAGGAAGATTGGCCCTGAGTTAACATCCGTGCCCATCTTCCTCTACTTTATATGTGGGATGCCTGCCACAGCATGGCTTTATGAGCAGTGCGTAGGCCCATGCCCGGAATCCGAACCGGCAAACCCCAGGCTGCAGAAGCAGAGTGCGCGAGATTAACCACTACACTACTTGGACAGTGCCGCCACCTCCACTGTTACCACCTTAGTCCAGGTCATCATTATCTCTCTTCTTAACTAGTTCAACAGCTTCTTAACTGACATCCCTGCTTCCCTCTTTGCTACCAGAGAGTTTATTTTCCACAGCTGAAAAAAAGCCCTAAGTGAGAGCAGGCTGCTCTTCTTCTCAAACCCTCCTAGGGGTTCCCATCTTGACAAAAATAAATAAATAAATAAAAGTCCTTCACATGGCCTACAAGGCCACTGGAGCTCTCTTATATCATTGATTTCTTTACCTAACTCCCTCACCTCCACCCCCATAATCACTCACTCCACTCCAGCCACACAGGCTCTCAGACTTCCTTGAGGATGTCAACCACAATCTGGCTCAGTGCTTTGCACATTTTTATTCCCTCTGCCTAAAATGCTCTTCCCCTAGGTATTAGTACGGCCCATTTTCACCTCCTTCGTGTCTCTGCTTCCGCTCAACATTCAACTTAGAGAGGCCTTTCCTGACTGGCCCGTGTAACACCACAATTTCTTTCCCATCCTGCATGTCACTCTCTACCCCTGACCGCGCTGTGGTTTTCATAGCACTTATCCTCACCCGATTTTATGGACATATATATGTGTGTAAGTCTACACCCACACACATACACATTATAATATTTGTTTGTTGTGTATCTCCCTCATTAGGATAAAAGCACTATGTTAATAAAAATTTTATGTTCTTTGGTCTCTACTATAACTCAAACACTTAGGACTATGCGAGGCAAACAATATGTGCAAAATAAGTATTTCCTGAATGAATAAATTGGATGAATGGACAAAACAGGGTGTGATCATTGTGCTTATGTAAAGGGTCACGGAGAATGTCATAGGAACTTTAGAAAAGAGAATGCAGCCCAGTCAGGAGGTGTCAGAGAAGGCTTCTCAGCAGAGCCAACTCCTACATTGACTCTGAAAAGCAGAAACGTTTTAGTGTCTGTACTCCAGTCGGAGGAAAATACACAGAGTCAGGGAGACAAGCGGGTATTTGAAGAAATTGAGCCCCAGCCCCGGAGTGGTGAGTGCAGAATCCAGCAGGGAAGCAGGGGCAGATCAACGAGCAATGGCTACCCCCAGGTACCAGACACAGGGCTTGATGCCTGGCAAATATTATATTATTTGGCAAATGAGGAAATGATGACTTGACTAGAGTACTTAAAGTGCAGAGGTTACTTCAAACATTTCAACATGGTCACATAGCCACTTAATGGATGAGTCTGGATTAAACTCCCAGAATTTATGGCTCTTAGTTCAGTGGTCATTTCTCCTCTACAAGATAACTAAAACCAAATGGGTAAAGCTTATAACACAAAGCACATGGCGACAAGAGACAGAAACCTAGTCCAGCAATCTAGTTATGTCAAGAAAAGTCTATGCCTTGTGAGAACAGGAAACAAAATGTACTGAAAATACTGAACTATAGTTCGCAATGAAAAACAACTAAAATTAATATCTCATCATAATATAATGTCATATGTGTTTCCTGTTGGAGTAAGCCTTTTATCTTGCAATGTTACTTATCTCCTAAGAGCTGCCTTTGGAAGAAGAAAAATGAAAGTTGTCTTTCCAAGAACAATAAATAAAAGCAGCAAGTTTTCTTTTTTAACTTATCCCAAGAAAATGCTTAATAGCACGGTGGTGAGATATCAGAAACAAGCAAACGCACTAGCAAATGAAAAAGCTCTTTGCAAAATGCATCACAAAAGAAATATGTAGAGATTTCAAACATTTACTTAGCAATAAAAATTTAAAAAGAGACATTCAATCAATAGCTGACAATTCAGGTTTACATATGCACTGAGAGTCCTACACTGTACCTCGTGTAACATACTGTAATCTCTTTTTTAATTTGAAAGCATTAAAGGTATTAAATGAGTTATCGCACTGAGCCTTCAAAATACCAACTGTTACAGCTTCCAGGATTTTTTTTTAAGTGAGAAACAAGCACAATATCAAACCATTTCTTTCTCCAAAAATGCTGATTGGATTCAAAGAATATTTGATTCTTTTATTCCTTTAGAACCATAATTAAAGTCTAATTACCAAAAAGAATAGCATTCTACTATACTAATTCAGGATAATCACTGGGGACCTCCATTCAATTCCCAAACCTTGAACATTAGAAAGTGTACAAACAGAACCCGCAAAACACATCAAGGATACTTTTCAAATTGTGAAATGGAATGTAATTAACAGAATAATCAGCACTTCAATGGAACTTACTTGCCCACTGCTGATCTGTATTGGCTATTTGCTCTAGATTTAAATGCCAGCATTTACAGAAATTTTTCTATTTCTACTTTACCACAACTTTACTTAAGGGACATTTCTTTTGGAACATGGTCCAATTTAGGTGCTATTTGGGGAGGGAGAGTTGATACCTGATGCTTTGAACCTTAAACTAATCCCAGCTTACTTTCTGAAAGAAACATCTAGTTGGTCAAATTAGTCTTCAGATCATTTGGCTTAAGGCTGTGGTTCTCAAACTTTTAGTCTCAGAACCTCTTTAAACTATCAAAAATTATTGAAAACATCAAAAAGCATTTGCCTATGGGGGTCGGTCCCGTGGCCGAGTGGTTAAGTTCGCATGCTCCACTGCAGGCCGCCCAGTGTTTCGTCCGTTCAAATCCCAGGCGCGGACATGGCATCACTCATCGAGCCATGCTGAGGTGGCATCTCACATGCCACAACTAGAGGGACCCACAACTAAGAATATACAACTATGTACCAGGGAGCTTTGGGGAGGAAAAGGAAAAAAAAAAATCTTAAAAAAAAAAAAGCATTTGCCTATGTGGGTTGAATCTATTAATGTTTACTCTGTTAGATTTTAAAACTGAGAAATTTTAAAAATATTTATTCACTTAAAAATAATAATAAACTGATAATAAACATGTTAAAATATATTTTTATAAAATTAACTACACTTTAAAGACAGAATATTGAATAAAAATCATGCCATTGTTTTATAATTTTTGAAAAGCTAATTGACGTCTTGCTCAATAGAAGACAGCTGTATTCTCTGCTTCTGCATTGAATTGGCTGCTATACCACACATCGTGTGGCTTCTAGAAAACTCCACTGTACGCTCATGAGAGAATGAGATAGAAAAAGACAAATAACATGCTCATGTTAGTATGAAAGTAGTTTTGACCTCAAGGACCCCTTAAAGGGGTCCTCAGACTACATTTTGAAAACTGCTCCTCTAAAGATATTAGTTTGCATAAAATAGAAAGAAATTTTCAGTTTACTACAAAGATTTTTCATGGAAAATATTTATAAATAGCTATATCTATGAAACCTGTTGAAATATCCAAATTTACCCATTTAATCTGCTGCATGTAAAACAACCATAACTACAAGAGAACTACTCTCACCCATCTTCCCTCTGTGCCTGGTTCAGTTAACAGAGGACTCACTTCTACCTCCACACTCTACCTCTACTGAGCTTTCAGACATGAGTGTCCACTGTCATAGATTTGATATCTCCAGTAGGATGTCTAATAGGCAAAGTTAACATTTAACTTTGACAGAACAGAGCTCTTGATTTACTTTCTTAAACATGAACTCCTCTCACTTTTTTCCATCTCAGAAAATGGCACCACCATTCACCCGACTATTTAAATAAAAAATCTGAAAGTCATTCCCAACTGCTCTTTCTTTCAACCCCATATCACATCTATGAGCTACCAAAATATACGACACTTCCCTCATCTCCCATGCTGCCATCCTAGCCCAAGTCAGGATTTTGCTTGGGTCACTGCTATAGTCTCCCAACTTGTATCCCCACTTCTCCCACCACTCTACAATACATTACATTTTTTCCAACCTTTGATTATTAGGGTAATCCACTGTTCTACTTATAAAACATAAACCAGATCATGTTTCATCTAAACTTAAGCTCCTCCAACACTCTCTAAATCTGTTGGAATAGCTACTTACAGGGTCTTTCATGGGACCTTACCTCTGCCAACCTCTCCAACCTTAACTCATACCATTGCCTTCCTTCTGTCTCTAACATACAAAGCTTTCTCTATCTTTTAGATTTTCCACTTGCCATTGGCCTCATCTGGAATCCTCTAGCCACACATTTGGGTCTGGCTCCTTCTTGTCATTCAGGTCTCAATTCAGATGTTACCCTCTCAGGGAAGCCTTCCCTGCCCCCCCCCCCCCCCAATCATTGCCAGACCCATCTTCATGATTCTGTCTTACATCACCCTAGTTTGTTCATAGCACCCATCACTATCTGAAAGTATTTTGCTTATCTCCATGTACGTTCTTTGTCTTTTTCCCTTATCATCATCATCAGGATGTAAGTTCTAGAGGAGAAGGGACTGTGTATGTCTTGTTCACTATTATATCCACAGTGTCCACTGAGACATAGATAGCACTGAGGATGTATTTGTAGGAATTGAACTGTAGGAATGAATAAATAATCAAATGAATTAATAAATGAATCATAGTAAAGAAACTGTATTGCAAAAAGAACTTATTAAATACTTTCTTTGCTATTCTCAGTTGTCGAGGAAAATACAAAGAATTTCATATATTCATGGACTACACTCAGTCAAATCCACAGTCTGATTTATCTCCAACACCCTTTCTACTTTTGTAGAAACACGCCATATGGAGGGGGAGGAAAACATGGTAGTTTAGCAATGCCTGCTATGTATATACGTAACCTAATTCTCAACACAAAGAAAAGTCTATTAAAACACTTTTCTTATTTCATATGACTTTGACTTTTAAAATTGAGGTAATAAATAAAAATTTAAATTCACAGAATTAAATGAAGAAATATCAAGACTTTCCACACAAGTCATCATAATTTTCTTTTAAAAGAATGGCATGCAAAACGAAGCTCAAAGACCTATAAACTAAGTGTTTTTCCTTTGCAGACTAATTTTTAATTCACTTGAGAGCCTATCGCCAATACTTAAGGTAATTGTTATTAATCTTATTTTTCTTGTAAATTTAAATTTAACCATTGATAGCATCCTTTATATGACATTACCACCACCCATCATCTCCTGATATATAATCTGAACTCTGAAAATGGATAATTTCATGTAAATTCATATACATACACATGGGTACAAAATATAAGTATCTGTGTATGTTTATTTCCAACAGGGTGAGTCAATAAAAATCTTTGCACTGGAAATATAGCAGCAAATTATTAAAAATCTTTAAAGAATGGCTTTAATTTGAGGGCATGTACCATCATTGAATGAACCACTCGGGACAGCACAAATCTATATTAAGAATATTGCTGAAGGTATTAAGTATTCTAAAACGTTATGAAATGCAATGTAATACAAGAGTAATGGAAAATCATGCTCTGCAAACATAAGCCAAATATAAAATATAACATTAAATTATGTTCTTCTAGCCATAAAAATGAAGAAAAAATATTTGACTAGTATGTGAATGGCTTTCAGTGAAAGTTATTACAATAGGCTACTAAGTAAATTATAAAACTTTTGTCGAAAGTTTTAATTTTCCTCTGTAAATTCACAATTGTGTATTTGTGAAATGGAAAACCACCCTTCCTAAGAGTTTGACTACCTTCACTAGATGCTTTTTCTAATATGGCTTTGCTATTGATGAATAAACAGAGTAGCTTAATTTGCTTTGATATTAAAAAGCGTACAGAGTAACTTAACTGTTCTCATTAAGTTACACAAGACAGCAAACACCAAGTAAATAATCTGTTGGTTTTAAAAGAGTTTCCTCTCATATATTTTTGTAATAGCTATAAGGTAGTTTTGTGGTACACAGAAAGCAATTTGCTTTAGTAAAGATGGGCAAATGAGGCAGAAAAAGAAATGGTACTAAATAAATCATTAGCGAAAATACACTCAATAAGAATTTCTTGATATTTATATATGCATGAAATATTAATTTTCAAGTATTGATTTTAATAGCATTTCAAGTCATTTATCATAATTCTAAATCTCTGTGCACTAACCAAGGAAGGTTTGTACAAACATATTTTCATTTTCATCAAAAAAAGTTTAAAGAAGATCCTAAACGTAAAGATGAGACTCAGACTGCAGGCTTCCAAAGCCACAGTAGTTAAATTCAGATAAAGTGTGTGCAGTTATAGGCTGTGGTTCTCAAAGGCGGAGTCATGGGAGAATTCCAATAAGGACTTCAGAGATCCATTCCCATGTCCTCTGGCATGGGGGTGGGGTGGGCTGTTGCCATGGCAGTCACACCACACAGCTTCACTGTGCCTGGAAGTAGCTCCTACCTACCCTGCCCCTTGAAAGTGTGCCAAAATGATTACTAACCATTCAAGGATTTTTCATTAGAGGGATGGATATGAAAAGCATCAGTCTATCCAGCCCTCCCACAAAAATCATTGGAAATCTTGTTAAAGACCCTGAAGAAATACACCGAAGTGTTTTTAAAATGAACTCACAACAATTTTAGAATGTTGTTTAATGTTCACCATGCAAACTATGCAACAATTCCATGTAATGATGGCTGAAGTAAATTTTACCTCATTAGCAAGAAATCAATGTGTTATTACACTATTGCCAAGAAGGTCCACATTTTCTTTTCACTTTTTGCAGCTATGCTGTTTTTGTTTTTAATTTTTACCAAAAATGTATTTTTAAACTTTCAAATTTGGTATTCTCTCAAAACTGAAGAATGGAGAGGTGGATATTTTAGCAAAACGAATCAGCACGGAAATAAAAATTGTAACAGCTAAGTAATAGTAGGAGAAAAAAGATATTTTTTAATATAATCCATGATCTGCTTTACCAATTTCAGATTAACTTTTTGAAAAAATTGATGGCTTTTCAATTACCATCTCAAAAAAACAAGCATAGCAAGTTTTAATTATTTTAGCTTTCAAGAGTCTTCAAAAGTAAGAAAAGCCACACTATTCACCTTTCTAACATAATAAATTCAATTCCACCGTTAATAATTTAGAAAGAAAATGGAGAACTATATATTAGTAGAACCACAACAAGGTAAGCCTATATTTTACAAAATCATACAAGAACTTAAGTAGCCAAATGAGTATTAAGAACACCATCCTTCAAAATATGAAAGTCTTTCAATAATGATGTTGTAGATCAAAACATCTTGTTAATTTTTCTTAAACTGTACAAGAAATGCCATTATTTTATAATGGTATATATACACAGATCCTTACCTGTTTTAGCCAAAAAAGAAAAAGCATTACTCAGCTTAATCATCTGCCTCTATTCATCAAATGTCACTAAATGACTTGTGATTATTTCTAAATATAAAACCTACCCTCACAGAAAAAAAAATCGCTGTCATCAAGCACATTCAAAAACATATTTACTGTCCCCTGAGGGCAATTTATAAAGAATTCTTAAAATACGTTGGGAAAAAAGAACATAGAAGCAAAAACGTATTGCCTTTCCAGCTTCCTGCTTTGAAAAGGACAGCTCTCCTTTAGATTATAAATAGGGATATATTCCTTGATAGATAGTATCTTACATACCTAACCTACGCACATGCCTTCATGGACACCCACATACGCATACACACACAAGAACATGAAAAACACTGCCTTCCAAGATTTCTTACAAAGACACAAAAAGCACAAACCAAGAAGAAGATTGATATATTTGACTACATTAAAATTAATAACTTCTGTTCATCAGAAGACAGCACAAAGCATTAAAAATGCAAGCTATAGACGGGAGAAGTTACTTGCAATGCATGTAATTGACAAGGATTAAGCTCCAAAATGTGTAAAGTCAACCAATCAACAAAAAAATGGGCAGAAGATGACCACAGACATTTCCTGGAAGAAACACAAACAGTACATAAACATATCAAAAGAAGTTCAACCTCCTTAGTAATCAGGAGCAAAATAACTGGAAACAATCCAACTATAAGCAACAGCAGAAAAGATAAATCAATTCGGTTATATAGTGGAACATAATATTGAAGAAAAAAATTACGTAGCAAAAGAATACATGAAGTATTATTAGATTTATATAATATAAGGTACAAAAATATCCAAAAGTAAGCATGCACACTGCACATAGGAGCGAGTTTTCAAGAGGAGGCTTTGGGAAGGCTGGGTTCTCATAAGCTAACTTGTAGGATATCTGTTCACAGTCCCACAGACTCAGAATCTTGGAGTTTGGGGAAGGGATAGGAGATATGTTACAAACAGCCACAGGGAATTCCTCTTCCACCCACACAAAATTTCTCCCAGCAGATGCTATGCAGTCACTGCTAGAACGTCTCCTGAGATGGGGTTCTTGCCATCACAGCAGGCTGCTCATTTCACTTTTGGAACATATTAATTAGCAGAATATTGACTCGAAAGTCTACTTCCCTATAACTTGCATTTCTTCTTTGGTTGTCTAGATTCGTGAAAAATAATTCCCTTTTCATGTGAGAATGTTTTCTGCATTTAAAAACAGTTATCCTTTCCTCCTAAACCTTCCATTTATATACGAAACAATGTCAATTTTTAAAAAACATATGTTATGCTTCCTAGACTCGTTCAAGTACATTAAAGTCTTTTTTGAAGCTTGGCACCCCAAAATAAACATGATAGCCCACATACCACCTAAATATCTCAGTTCCCAGTCTTTGCCATGGACTCCATAACTGAAATACATTTTAGTATTCAAATTTAATACTACCAGGTTCTCTATGTATAGGATAACTTTTTATAAATAGATGTTTGTTCTGTGTTTATATAAGCAGTAGATAAGCTTGCTTTTTAACATTAACATTATAAGCTTGGTCCTGTAAAGGAAATGCAAAAATAACTTTAAGTGCATTGGTATTTCAACTATTCTAAAGACAACTTTCAGATTAACATGAAAAACTCATAAGGCCAAAAGGCAGCATCTGATTTGGGAGATTAAAATGGTCTTTTTCTCCTGTTAAACTTACTGAGAGAGCTAATTCATATGAAAATGCATTCAATTCCCACATACTCTGAGGTAGTGTTTGAATGCCACCTGACAAGGTGGGGCTCATCATTAATGTTTACTCTTATATGAAATGCCTCTTTGAATGTCAGCTTTCAGTACAGCATTTAATTATATAAAGACAGTAAAAATGTTTCAGGGGGCAGGGGAATAGAACTTGCTGTATGAAGTTGTACAAGTTTACTGTCCATGGCGGCTAGCATGGCTCCAGGCTACGCTGAAGAATAAACAGCGTTGGACATCAGCATAATAGGCAGATCTGGCATCAACCAATTCACTGCAAAAGGAAGCAGACGGCCAGTCTTCAGGAGACAAAAGTGAAATCTCAGTGCAATAACAACAGAAACATGGGGCTAGTGCCTGAGAGTTGCTGTGAATAACCAGAGATCACTTAGCAATTAAAGAAAAGAAAAAAAAGAAACTACAGGCCCAAATCGAACTCACTTGCCCCACAACAGCAAACTAAGACTCAACTGCAGTTTGAACCTCTCCCAGGAATGTGACCTTTAACCAGTCAATCTGGAATTTCCTGATCAGCATTAATGAGATAATCTGCAGGATAGACCCCTGCCTTTCCTCCAAAGGAAGGTGACCTTGCCTAAAATAATCCTTTCTTTTGTTTGTGATTCCTTGCCCCATCTCCTTTCTGCCATTAAACACCTTCCATTTTATATAGCTCCTCAGAGCCCCATTCTACTTGTTAGATGGGACTCTGCCCAATTTATGAATTGCTAAATAAAGCCAATTAGATCTTCAAATTTACTCAGCTGAATTTTGTTTCTTAATATAGCATTAGTGTACAAAAGCCCTATTAAAAGAGTTATTTGTGTGATGAGCTGAAAGAACTATTCCTCCTCAAAAAGAATTTAAAGAAAAAAACCTATGAGAAAAACAAAATCAATGCTATTGATTGTAGACAGAAAAAATAGGGACTTCAAAGTACACCGCAGAGGTTAGTGTTAAACAATAAGGATACAGAGATGAACCAAGATTAAGCCAAATTACAGCCATTCTTTCAATAAGAAAAAGACAACTAACAAGAGCAGAGGCATGGATGGGAGACGATCCATACAGAGGTCAGTAAGCAGTTCCATGTTGAAAGAATGCAAAGAAGCCTAAGAGATATTCATAGGAAACATCTGGATTATTTTCCTTTTGAACTATTGCCATTCAAGTTCTATTTTTTGTTGCAAACAATCAAATTACTTTTATTAGAGTATTTGCTTAATGCTGTGCATCTTTTACAGGCTCCCAAAACTGAGACAGACATAATAAATATGTAACAACAGTACCCTTAATCTGTACTTCAAAAGGTAATTGCCCAGTCGTTAGGTATGGCAACGCTGGAGCCAGCCAGCCAAGCTTTGCACTTCAGCATACTGGTTTTATGATCTTGGACAAGTTATTTAACTTATCCATGCATCAGTTTCCTCACCTATTAACATGTAGATAAGATAATACCTACCTCTTAAGAGTGTTATGAAAATTAAAAACTTAATCCCTATAAAGTGATTAAATAGTACATTCATGAGGCACAATGACAGACCACATATATGACTGCAGTCCAATAAGATTAGTACCATACAGCCTAGATGTAAGTATACTCTATGATACTCACACAAAGACAAAATCATCTAATGACGCATTCCTCAGAAAGTAGCCCCATCGTTAAGCGATGCATGACTATATCTGGCATATATAAGTACTTCATAAAAGCTATTACCATTAACAAGTGCCTCAAAAAAAACTGATTTCATTCAAAAGTTTCACTCAAAGTAGCCAATGGTCAAAGAACACTAAACAGACACTTGCCATTTTTAGAAAATGAAATGCAATCTATCTGCTTCTGCAATGAAAAAAATGTATCTATCTGCTTCCGCAATGGAAAATCACAAAAGACGTGTGTGGGGACCTGGAATTGGCCACCCCAAGGTATGTCTCTTTGGCATCAGGATTATTTGAGGCTGATTGCTTTTGATAAACTGGGACAGGGAAGGAGGCTCTGAGGAATGGAACTTGCCCTTTGTTAGGACACATTTACATTTGTAAGGTAAATCTCTATCTGTAAAGGTGCCTCCCTCTCTGTACCAGGAAGAAGAAAGGAGATGACCTTCTCTCTAGAAACTCTTGATCAATACCAAAGGCAAAGACTTAAATCTGCATTTTATTGTGCTTGTCTAGTAACCTCCTGTAACTGACTTCCCTCCAGCTCCCAATGTTGGCATTTCTTTAAGGATTAAGCATCTTTCCTTAGGCTAGGAATTGATTGCTGCGCTCACCTGTGACCGCCCAGCTCCAGACAATAGACTTGCCTCCAGCTACGACGCCCACTGAGACAGCAGACCACTACCTGCTGTGTCCATCAAGCACTGTGCGAACAGGGCAATCTTGTGAGTATTGTGGGAGGGACATTTCAATCACATGTGAAACACCCCGTTTGGGGGTATATAACCACTGTGTGCACCCCACTTCTTTGGTGCCCTTTCTTCCTTCGGGAAGAAAGGCCCCGGGCCATGGTTCCTCATAAAGCTTTGTTTAATTTTCTCTTGCTATTCTGTCTCATGTGAATTTAATTCGTTCTCCGGCCAGACGAACCCACATTTGGGAAGAGGAAATGTCTTCCTCCCCTACACGTGCAAAATCAGTATCGCTAAGCAAATCAACCTCTTTAATGCACCTGAATGAGACATTTTTCAATATGAAAATATTAGATTCCCGAAGAATATGTTTTAGTCACATGATCAACTCTAAATCACTAAGTCAGAATTTGTTCTATTTTGGATGACAGTGGACAAAAGTTTATCTTTATGGACAGCAAGAATGTAAGGATATTAACAAATGTTACATCATAAAAGGCCAATGTCTATTTGTTTAAGAAAATAAACATTATTCAAGTATTTTTGTGAGTCACTTATATACTTGAAAACATAATTAAAATGTAAACAGAGTCTTAGCAACTTAGCGTACTTACACTGCTGCCTTAAGAAACTAATACCAAACAATTCTGATAAAAACTTGAAACTGAAACTTCTACTAGCCAGCAATTGTAAGTATCTCAAAGTCACGCAACTCATTTTGCTTGAAAATACATGATAGTGTATTTACACTACCTCCAGATGACTATTCCTCAGTCATCCTAATTAGTGAAGTCCTACCATATGACTATCCTCTTTTGTTAAAATGATGAGAAACTTTAGCATTTAGGTATGCAATAATACTTGGGAGACTGCCCAGGCTAAAATAAAAATCATTTAACGCACATCTTACACAAGCATTTTATGAAGAAAACTTCATTTAACTGAAGAGAGACAGGAAAAATTGGACTGATTTTCCATGTAAACACCCTGGGTGTTTTTCTGCATGTCTTGATAATAAGCAAGTTTGTGAAAGATTCTCTACAGTGTTTCATCCATTGTTACTATGGTATACCCTTTATAAATATTAATGGTCACAGATGAAAAAGAATCCATCTATATTAAGAACATTGCCATCTAAATTTTGAGGAGATTGAATGAGTTGATAAAAAACTAATTAAACAATGAAACATTTCCTCAATTAAAACTTATAAATATGCTAGATGTTTCTGTGAAGATATTTTTTAATGGAGATTAGCATTTAAATCAGCAGACTTTCAGTAACAGTAGCTTTGAATAAAGCAGATTAGCTTCATAATGTTGGTAGGCCTCATCCAATCAGGTGAAGGCCTTAATGGAAAAGAAACAGACCTCCTCTGAGGAAGAGGGAACTGCCGGCAGGCAGCCTTCAGACTTAACTGTCGCATCAACTCTTCCCTGGGTCTCTAGCCTGCTGGCCTTATCCCACAGATTTTGGACTCACCAGCCTCCAAAATCACGTGAGCAATCCCTTAGAATAAATCTCTCTCTCAACACACACACACACACACACAACACACAACACACACTCCCCTACACATCTGCTTCTCTAGAGAACCCTGAGCAATTCATAGCCCAGTAGTTAAGAGCTTGAGCTCTGAATCCAAGTTGCTTGAGTTCAGTCTTTACTATAAACTAGTTGGGAGACCTCAGCAAATTACTTAACCTCCTCAGGCCTCAGTCTCCTCATCTTATAAAAGAGGATAATAAATATTAGCCCTTACTTCACAGGACTGTTTGGAGGATTAAATAAATATTATACATGGGAAGTGTTTAGAAGCAGCATGCTCTACACATTGGGAGTTGTTCTAAACACTCAGTAAATATTAACTATGATTTCCAAGCTTCTTCTAATATGGCTAGTTAACTTGCAGTTAGTTTTAGAAACAGGAACAGTATGGATAAATAGAACTATTTTTAGAAAAAATTCACAAGATTGTGTGAAATATCAATAATTAGCATTTGAAAATAGCTGAAGTAAAGTGTACAAAACTTTATACAAAAGTTATATTTTTAAAAACATGCCTGCCAATAAAATATCTGAAAAATCAAATAATATAAACCATTGATATATTATAATCTCAGAAATGCTTTAAATTTGGTTTCAAATTGTTAGTAGTTCTTAACATTTCGCATCTGTATTCGTAGTCTACGTCCGGCCTCTATATATTTCTTGCATTTTCCTCATCCTTCCTGCTCACTACCCACATATACCCTTGCCCTATAATTTCATCTGCTTTCTCTGCCATTCTCTTCCAAGTATATATCATTTGCATTTTTGTTTATTATGTCTTGTTTTTATCATAAGAAATTCTAGCTGAACACTTATTTCCTTTTGGCCCAGGGAAAAACTTTATAACACTGACACAAAAGCTGAAAACTGTAAAAGAAAAGAATGATAGAAACTACTACTCAAAAATTGAACACCTAACCTGTCAAAAAGACTACGAAGAAAAATTAACAGGTGAATGACAAAGGCATAAAAAACATTTCTTATGTACTGTCAAGTATTTAATAGAAACAATAATACTGATTATTTGATAACATTTTACACTTTAAACATTCATACAAATTGCTTCATATTAACTTCATAACAATCCTGTAACGAAGGTACAAAACAGGGCTTTTCAGGATTGGCACTGAGGATATTTTGGGCCAAGTAATCCTTTGTTGTGGGCAAGTGCCCTGCTGAGCAGCATCCCTGGTCTTTACCCACGAGATACCAGTAGCCTCCCCTACCTGCAACTTCATCCCAATTGTAAGGACCAAAAGTCTCCAGACATTGCCAAATGTCCCCTACGGAACAGAATCAACACCAGTTGAGAACCACTGCCAGAAAGAAATGGTATCTTCTTTTTTACAAAATGGGTGAAACTCAGAGAAGTTAAGTGACTTGCCCAAATACACTCTTTCTCTTAATGATCTATAAACTTCACAGTTATAGGACACCGCCATGAATGTTTTGGATAAAACTATAATTGCCACCTAATAAATCAAATGTGATTTTTGTATGCCAACTGTCTTATATTCCAGCTATTTCTGAAATCACTTTCTTCTCAGCTGATTCAGTCATTATTTCAGGCTTCTTTCTTTCCACAAAAGGAAAACATGCCATTATAAATCCCAAGCTATAAATACACTTTATGAAAATTTACCTAAGCATAAAACATATTTACACAGAGCATGCTTCAATTTTTTTTCAAAGGAGCTTCTATCTTAGTTTGTGCAAGATTTATGAAATAAGCTATCACTCATTAATTAGGCAGCTAATATGCCATCCAAACTTTATGATCTGCCTCTATCAGACACATAAAACACAGAAAACATTCTTTTTTTCTTTAAAGAATTTTTTTTTATTTTTTCCTTTTTCTCCCCAAAGCCCCCCGGTACATAGTTGTATACATTTTAGTTGTGGGTCCTTCTAGTTGTAGCATGTGGGACGCCGCCTCAGCGTGGTTTGATGAGCAGTGCCATGTCCGCGCCCAGGATTCAAACCAACGAAACACTGGGCCGCCTGCAACAGAGGGCGTGAACTTAACCACTCGGCCACAGGCCCAGCCCCAAACATTCTCTTTTTATAGAAGAATCAGAGCAGGAAACCTAGTCATATATTGAAAGTTAGAGTTGAAGACACTTTGATTATCTGACCAAAAATAGACTTGAGCTTCCATTGAAGCTTTATGAGCTTGCTCAATGATCTGACAGTGTATGGTCTTATTCAGTGCAATAAATAGCATTTCTTTCACAGTATCATCCCCTTCCTATGTCTGAAAAAATACTGAATTCTCATCTTAACATTCTAAACACAAACACTTCATACAATTAGTCAACTACTGTATCTAAGTAGTGTTCCATCTCTTTTCAAATTGTTTCTCAACAAAGAAGGGAAAAATAGAATTGCCCCACGTAATACATTGCCATCTGTGTGCAGGCTGATAAGACGAAAAGGGGATATTTGAAAGTCAGAGGATCAGAGTTACAAACCATACCTTCCATGACATACACCAGTGATCCCACATCTCCTTCTTTGATGATGCAACTGTCTTTGCCGTACTCCACCGGGTACATACAATCCACAATCTCCTGGATCTGCGACAGCTCCAGGTTCTTCATAAAGTCATTGTCAAGGATGGCTTCCTTTATGAGATCCTTAGACCTATGGCAAGAGAGGGAAGATTTACTGGCACATCTAACAAGGGCTTTCATAGTTTATGAGGTTTAGCGGAGCCGTACAGTGTTTTGGCACACTCCAAATGCATTTTCTTGTGAGGAATCCAATAATTTTCGGAAAGATTTGAGAACAAAGTAATTCCATGGCAGTAGAAAAGGCACTGAGAAATTTTCTTTTAAGTATCATTTAATGAATATGTGACCAACAAACAAACAAGCAAAATCAAACAATTCCATTTTGTTTTGAAATTTTTTTCTTTTAAAGATTTTACTTTTTTTCCTTTTGCTCCCCAAAGCCCCCCCGGTACATAGTTGTATATTCTTCACTGTGGGTCCTTCTAGTTGTGGCATGTGGGACACTGCCTCAGCCTGGTTTGATGAGCAGTGCCATGTCTGTGCCCAGGATTCGAACCAATGAAACACTGGGCCGCCTGCGGTGGAGCACGCAAACTTAACCACACAGCCACAGGGCCAGCCCCTGTTTTGAAATGTTTTTGAACCACAAATATCGTGGGAAAACCACTGGACAGACATTTTAAATTGAAGTTTGCAACTTAGTTTAAGAATAAATATGAACAAAACACAACAAAATTTTATAGAATGAACACTATTATTACTAAATTTATATATTATAAAAGAATATCAGGATGATTGTACTATACACAATTACAGTAAAACACAATTTGTTTACTTATTTTTGTGTGTGCTTCTTCCACTAGACTTTATGCTCTATGAGGCTAGGGATCATTTTTAGTTTTTTCCCTACTATATGCCCGGTATGTACTACAATGCCAGTTGCAGTTATGGGTGCTCAAGAAACATTCTGGGGGCCCGGCCTGGTGGCGCAGCAAGTAAGTTCACACGTTCCACTTCGGTGGCCTGGGGTTCGCTGGTTTGGATCCCAGGTGCAGATCTACGCACTGCTTGTCAAGCCATGCTGTGGTAGGCAACCCACATATGAAGTAGAGGAAGATGGGCAAGGATGTGAGCTCGGGGCCAGCCTTTCTCAGGAAAAAAGAGGAGAATTGGCAGCAGATGTTAGCTCAGGGCTAATCTTTCTCAAAAAAAAAAAAAGAAAGAAAGAAAAAGAAGTATTTTGGATTAAAAAATAGTAAGAATTGGATTTCTAATTAGCTATTTGAAACAACTGGTAGAAATGCCTTTATCCATATCTCATTCTTCTTTGGAGAATATTTATTTCTTCAGCAGCTTAAATTTAGGTAACTAGGCAGTACTTTAAACACAACATGCTTTAGACATGGAATTAAATAGGTAGTCAGTGGGAAAGATATTTATAAATTCTATATTTGGGATTGAGTGGTTAATAGGAAAGTTTTACAGAACTTCAAAGATGATGATAATTTGATTCCATGGGTTAAAAAGCTCCAAATGACTTCCTAAGGATACAAAAATGAAAGTAAAGAGAAACCAAGAAATATACTGTCAGGAGGAGCGCAATCAGAGTACCATGAGAGAAGTGAGAAAATGGTAAGACAAAAGTGAAGACCTTAGCAAGGCAGAGAGGAAGCAACACATTTGAAGTTTTATATTAAAAGTCTTAATTAAAAAGCATCTGACCACAAGATGGTCTTTGTCCACAGTTGCTTAACAAGTGGCTTTTAGAGACGTGACCTGCAGTAGTGAATACTGACGAATGCATTAGCCCTCCTCATTTCTGGATGGCTTCTTATCTAGACCTCAGTCTGATTCGTCTAGCCTTCACACATTGTGTTCTGAAATGATATGGTTTTGAGTAATAAAAATGAAAACAATTCAGGGGCCATCCCAGCGGCGCAGGGGTTAAATTCACATGTTCTGCGTCAGCGGCCCAGTGTTCGCCGGTTTCGATCCGGTTTGAATCGGTTTGGTGCAGACATGGCACCACTTGTTAAGCCATGCTGTGGCAGGCATCCCACATAATAAAAAAGTAGAGGAACATGGGCATGGATGTTAGCTCACGGCCAGTCTTCCTTAGCAAAAAGAGGAGGATTGGTGGCAGATGTTAGCTCAGAGCTAATTTTCCTTAAAAAAAAATAATAAATTATAAAAAAAAGTTGTTTGTAAGACTTTTACTTTAGTATGACAGTGCTTATTTAGCTGTATTTTTTAAAATTTTGCTTATTAAATTCCAGCTTGTCAAAACTTTATTTCTTCTGAGGCAAAGAGTTGCTTCTCTGAAGTCTTCAACACAAGACACAAAACTTTCTCCCCATCTACGATTTTCTTGAGATCTCCTTTCTTAATCTTCACCATACCTGACCTCAAGAATACCAGTAGCACCTTCATCATGACACCTGAGATGTATTGTTCTGGGATTATTTTTCCAAATACCAGGACTTCTTTGATCTTCAGGAAATTAATTTTAATCAAATTATGTACTATTCTCTTTACTTAAAATTCCTTTATTTTCTTTGGGCCAGAGAGTGAGGCCATCAATGGATTCATATTTTCTAATACAACCAAGATGAGATGTTATCAATTCCAGAATCCCAACTTTTAGTTACAGATGATATCTTATCTTTTGGGAAATATTAATAGTGCTCCATTAAAAATCTAAGTCTTAGAAAGATTAGAAATAAAGTCCTCTTCCAAAAAAACTAATTAGTTCAGTCCAAAGATGATTTGAAGAAAGCCACTTGCTCTCTTCCCATAAACAGTACTATTAACCTGTTTTATGAAGACAGAAAAGATAAAACGATGAGGTCTAACACAATCCCTTAGAATTATCCAAATTTTCCAAGTTCTTATCACAAAGTGTGTGGTTGGCAGGGGCATTTCAGGATGCTCTAGCTACTCAAATTTCATTTTAAATGGAGGACATTCCATCAAGTCTCTGAGGAAATGAAATGGAGGCTTGTGTCACTTTAAAACAAGCTGAGACATATAAGACCTATGTCTTATCATTTATCACTTCATACAGGTATTGCCCGATAACACGTTTACCTTTGAAATGTCACAAATAATTCATCTCCGCTTTCACAGCAAGACGGAAATCTTACACCTCTGCGTAGTGTAAGTCAGAGATGTACTCAGTGAGTAATATTTAACGCCCTACCTCTTCACATAATTTTCCTTTAAGTCTTTTCCCATTCAGGGCTGGAAAACTTAGGTCAATTCTCCTTAGTCTCCACTTACTCCAACATTCTAGGCTAGAATCAATCAGAGACTCCACCTAACTCTTCTTCAAATCCTTTTCTTTCCCTGAAGAAACGGTCAGACACTCACTGTAACTAGACGTGATGCTGCATGTGAGATCAGTTGAGCTGTGTTATCAGTATGAGAACTGCTATCACAAGTTCCAGAAGGTGGCTATCTGCTCTAACCCAGAGTATATATTTTAACAACATTTTGTAAGAATCCAGCAGCCTGATATAGGAGGTGTTAGAAGTAAATACAAAGATTTTGATTTCTGATTCTTCCTCTCTGATTCTGTATACAAATTATCTATTTTTAAAAACTTTTTTCTGGGGCCGGCTTGGTGGCATAGTGTTTAAGCTCACACACTCTGCTTCGGTGGCCCAGGGTTTGCAGGTTTGGATCCCAGGCGTAGATCTATATACCACTCATCAAGCCAAGCTGTGGTGGCATCCCACATACAAAAAATAGAGGAAGATTGGCACAGATGTTAGCTCAGCGATAATCTTCCTCACAAAAAAACCTTTTTTCTTCCATGCCCAAAATGTGTGGCTTTTTAAATCCAAACACCCATAAAAGTAACTTGGTCATTCCAAGCCAGCCCCATTGATTTGTCATCATCAAATTGTCAGCCTCTGAAATATTGGCTATATATAATGGTGTGCTGGTAAACTGGCTTTCCAGGAAAAAAAAAGCCCTGATTTGTAGCGTTTGCCAATTTCTATGGTATAAATACTCCCACCATAGCCAATTTCAAGTTACTAATGCAAATTCAACTTGCTTGCAAAATTCCTGAAAATTTAACAAGCAGTTCTTATACAAGCTGGTACGAGTTAGCTCCAGCACATCACTGGATATAGATTATTTTTCTAACACCCTAAGATTTTAGTGTGTCTTAATTTATATATGCTGAAACCAACACGATGATCCTTTCTTTTCTTAAAAATTTCATTAGATGGTATACTATCCCCAGATAATTTAATGCCAGGATTAGCAATAGTTTTTCCAAACTCTCAATTTTAGGAAAATAAATTGGAAATTCCACTTCCCCATTTACTTATCGCAGAAAAAGTTCCTAAACAGACACAAAGAATATTTGACAGAAATTGTCTTTCTACCAAATCTTAGGTAAAACTAGGTAATTCTATGGTGAGTATAGGGAAATATATACTTCCTTCTCCAACAAGGAAGACAGCATTATTCACTATGAATAAACAGAGCCACATTAGTTTTCTCAACATTAATAAAAGGACATTTCACATTGTAGTTACCCTGCAGTAAGCTAGCAACATCTATGGAACATTAGGCTTATTTCATAGGGTGGGGAAGGCTTCAGATGGGGTGGTCAGGAAGGCTTCTCTGAGCTGAGGACTGCACGACAACAAGATCCAACCATGCAAAGATCATGGGAAAGAGCATCCTAGGTCAAAGAAAAAATAAATAAAAGGTCCAGAGCGTAGAATGAGCTCGATGTGTTCAAGGATCAGAATGGAGACCTGTGTGGCTGAAGCATGGAGTGAGCAAGAAGGAAGAGGATGTGAGAATGAGATTGCAAAGTTAGGCAGGAGTCAGGTCTCACAGAGTCTTGAAGGCTGTGATAAAGAGTTTTATTTTATTCTAAAGCCTTAGGAATCTAGTGAAGGATTATAAGAAGAGGTATGATTTACAGGTAATATATCAGAAATAAAGAAGAAATAATATAAATCTACTTTGAGATGCTACTGAGTTCATAGAGGTTTTCTGTCACGTATTTCATCGTTAATGGATACTAAAAGCATAACTTATTATCACGGTAATAAGGAATTCATATAATTGAAACTCTTGGGAACCACTGGCTCATAAATCTTACATTTACTTGGACTTGGAATCACTGACTCTCAGGCAACTTTTACATAACAAGAGAGAATGAAGTCTCATCTCCAATTTCAAGCGATCTCCAGAAGCCTAAAGGTTACTCTCCATTCACAACCTTTTTTTAGATTAGTCTCCCCTTGAACACATACCAGGCAAAAGGAAATATGCCCAAAACAGCCATGTCCAGAAATGTGAGAATTAATATCCGATCCCTTTGACAAAGACTTCCAGGCACTTTAAAAAATAGTCAAAGCTATTAAATTATTAGTAAGAATGAAAATCAGCTAAAGCAATTAAAAAATGTAGTACAAAACTTCTATAATCAACTTTTTGTTTTTTTTTAAAGATTGGCACCTAAGCTATCAACTGTTGCCAATCTTCTTTTTTTTTTTTTTTAAGGATTGACACCTGGGCTAACAACTGTTGCCAATCTTCTTTTTTTTTTTTTTTCTGCTTTATCTCCCCAAACCCCCCCTGTACACAGTTTGTATATCTTAGTTGCAGGTCCTTCTAGTTGTGGGATGTGGGACGCCGCCTCAATGTTGCCTGACGAGTGGTGCCACGTCTGCGCCCAGGATCTGAACTCTGGGTTGCCGCACCGGAGCGCGGGAACTTAACCACTCGGCCACGGAGCCGGCCCCCTCAACTTTTTGACTATAAAACAAACCTCACTAAATCTCTTTAGCTCTCAATGGTAAGTTTCAGCCTCAAATGTCAGGAGAAGTAGTAAATGTAGTTTCAAAGTCACCTTGACTTACCGTATAGTCTTTGCAGTTGGCAACTCAGAAGTCCAAACTCCTACTGACAGTTCATAGTTCCTTTACTCAGATCAGGTCATTGCAGGGCCCCTTAAGAGTTTCTAATTCCAGGAGTCCATGCAGCAAGATAACTCTATCTACCTACCATGAAATATTCGATTAATCACCTATAAGCAAGAAAAACTCTTGGACCCTCTCACGGCCCCAACTGTTCAGATTCTGCTCAAACAGTGGGCCCCATTTCTTGTCTAACAGCTTTCCTGAATGAACTCTCTAGATATAAACTGGTTGAGAGCTAAGAAATCTCAATCAGCCCACATTTTTTAAAGATAAAATTTAGTCCTGCAAAGCTACCATCCAATTTAGGTATTTCCCAAAAACTGAAAATCAGTTTTCAACAAGTTTCAGACTGTATTTTCACATCAACCAACTCTGCTATAGCTTTCCCAATCCCAAAAACAGTCATGAAGAAATCAAAACTCTGCAGTATTCACACCTATAATCAGTATTGGATGAAAATGTAGGAATCACTGAGCCAAAATATATGATAGCAACATAGCTCCTAGGTGACCAATGATATTAATCTCTTGTCTATCACATGCATCATACGTAATTTCCAGTTGCCATTCCTCTTCCAACTTTTTCCCTGTAGTTCTAAACTAGATGAGTATCTAAATGAAATTTAGATATTGTAACTCTAAAGAAAAACAATAATTGAGGCAAGGAAAAGACGGCTAACTCATAAAATACTTGTTTGCTCAAATATCCCTTAAGCTTTTCCTTTTTAACTAATACTCTCAACTTTATTCTCATTGATTAGGAACAGTGCTAAGTAGCTCTTGAAATCACCAATTAGATGTTAACAGATGGAGCAGATTTGTACTAATTAAAGGAAAAGAAAATTATTGTTCTTTGCAGGTTTTCATCAATTTCCGAAAAGTCAATATTAAAGTCTCCCATTCAAATATCCAAGCCACTCAGTGCTCCAGAGATGCACTTTACAGCTACTTCACACCAGTGAGCCTAACTTAAATGAGGGCAGCCTCCAAAAGAGCCCAGATCAAACTCTTGTCCTGTAAGCTCCTCTTTCATATCACAGAAGTAGAATTGAGGGGTTTCACAGAAGTATTGTAAAGGACTTCCCATGAGAACAATGACCATAAGAATTGCATGAGAATAAGACCATACACCTTACATAACAGAATGTTAGAATGACATGCCCTGATCTATTATGAATTAACTCTATTTTTCAAGTTTAGATATCTAAACTACAAAACAGAGAAATGATTGGGAAGAGAACATTCGGAATATATTTATATGCCCGATTGCTATTTAACACTTTAAAGCAATTTTTTTAATCTTTCAAAACACATAAACAATCGAGATCTCTTAGAATTCATTTGTTTCCAACAAGGACAACATGATTGTACTATGAACATCCATTAAATTCGTCACCACCCAGGGTGATCTTGCCTAAAAGGCATAGATTGGGTGCTATGATGTTTTGTCTAGTCCTCTGAAACCCAGTAGCTCATGTCATCACCATGTGTTATGCAGTGTCATTTCAATTATTGCAATGGCTTGATTTTAAAATCCATCATCAAAGAAGTCATTTTAGAAAAATTCTGCTGTTCAGATGCTTCTCAGATTTAATCTCTGGGATAAACTGCCTTACATTTTAAATTACCTTACATTTGTTTGCATTCAGTGGCAGAAAAATGTTTCTCTACCAACCTCCCACCCTCAAAATGTATATACTTTCTCTTGGCTGAAAATTATGACTTGGGTCATTCATTACTTCCTCTGTGATGCTTCCAGAAAATGAGAGTCAAATTTAGCCTTGTTGCAGTGACCTGTAGGTCTTAGGAGGCAGACCATCCAGTTTGGTGAACCTGGTTCAATTTCATCTCCAGACATCTTAGTTTGCATTAGGTTTTAATATATTAGACACTTGGAGTCTGCCTGAAGGGAGATGGCATATATATTGAGAAATTTTTTAAATAACTAAAATTTAAAAATCAAACAATCATGCTTCTAGTTGTAAAAGCCCTGTGGTTTCCAGGCTTCTTAACCAAAATGAAAAAATTAACCAACAATGACAGCATGAGTCATCACCATAGTAATAGTGGTACAACTACTACTATTTGTTAAGTGGTCACTCTCTTCTGCAAAAGTGAGCCTTACCCCATTTAAGTCTCACAACGACATGCTAAGTTTGCCGTGATGGAACCAAGGCTCAGAGCAGTTCTATCACCTGTTCCATGTTGCACAACTAGTGCGTGACAGGTAGAGTCAAGATTTAAAGATAAATCTGTTTGACTCCTAAGCCACACTCTGCTAAATTGACTTCTGAGTCCACAATACTAAACCCTATTGTTAATTTGAATAAATTATCCCAATTATAAAATACAAAAGCAAATGTCCTTCTCACTTATCTCTTAATTCTGCAAAAGTAAGATTGCTATGCTTGGATAATATTACCTTTTGTCTGCAGAGAGCATTTCATGCTTCAAAACAATTCCACATTTAACATTTTATTCTATTCTTGCCACAAACCTGTGCAGTAGGTAGAATAGATGTAACTATTATCCCTGTTTGATAGATAAGAAAACAAAGGCACAAAGGGGTTAGGTGCCTGCCAAGGTCTTGGTAGAGATTAAAGTAGAACTCAGGTCTACTGACTACCAAGCTGAAATAAACACTGTTCTGACCTTTCTTCATTACATGCACATTCATATTCTCTCAGGGTCCCTCTCTCTGTCTTTGCTTCTCCCTGTCTCTTTCTCTTTGTCTTCCTCTCTCTCTTTCTCATACCTTCAGCCATTTTAATGTTCAAACTGACTTGGACTCAACAAAGACTCAACAAATCCACTGCGCCAGTATCAGCAGGGAACTGTGGCCACTCCACAGTAATTCTATGGTTTAAAAAATTCTGTGATGGTTCATTCAGAGAGATTCTCTTTCTGATCTAACTCATTCTCCACATTATAGAAGTTTGACCATGTTTAGTGCCTTTTACAAAGAGAGAACCTCTTCTCTTTTACAAAGAGAAACACCTCTTGAATTCAGCAATGGAATTCAACTTATTTTGATTCCAATTTCACATTTGTTCTCTCATCTCTGTCTTGAGCACACAGCCTTTCTCCCTGTCTCTCTCCTTCCCTTCCTACAAACCCTGCCTCAGATGAACTTGATGTATAAATGTGGAGGGGAAATAAAATGTACACAAATTTACTATCACTTTGGATGAGTATCTATATTCAAATTCAAAATAAACAGAAAGCTTTCATTAGGCTTATAGGATAAAAACATAATAGTCTAAGAAAAAGTACAAAATGTCACCACTTTGAAAGTAACGTAATTAATTATCTATAACATAGATATATTTCAGAGAAGTCTGAATATAAGATACTAAACATAAAATGCTTACAATACAGGTATTTTTACAATAGAGGTATACTATGTAGAATTTATAAACGTAACAAAACATGTTAGTATAATGGTCTATGCATTATAATGTAATGAGTTAGCTACCTTAAATTTTTACTGAAGAAGACAGAGAGGGTAGGAAAAAAGCGAGGAAGGGAAGGAGAAAGATACATGAATGTAATTTTATAACTTGAATCCATTATCTATTTATCTTCTTGTCCCATGCTGTCCTTTAAAAGTTCGTCCCTTTCAGTGGTAAATAGTTAATATTTATTATATTTACAACACACCAAGTCTAGGTTCAAATTCAGCCACAGCAGGTAAATACAAGCAATAGTGATTGATGGGTTTAAAACACAACCATAATTATCCACAAAGTGATTTAAAAAGTGGCCAAGAGTTGCTGCTGACACAAATACAGTATTTATGGAAATAAGCCATACCTACAAATCTGAAAAATCAGTTCCCAAAATGTATCCTTTGTAAAATAAGGTCACAACCATCAGTGAGAGAAGGACGAGAAGAAATAGAGAAGCCATAAAGAAGTTTAGGCAGGCCGTGAAGTCAAGGAGGTGAGTATAATAAATAAATGCAGAAGACATGGCATTCATAACACAAAGTATACTTCAATTGCAAACAACATATTTGCAGGTACATGATCTAATACTGTCCGAATGCCTCCAGCCAGACAAAGGGAGATCTTAAGGGCTTTGCCCAGCCACGGTTCCAGAAGTCAGAGATGGGCTATAGAAGGAGAGTGTCCCGTGATGTCGTGGGGCACCAAGTAAAATTGGGGTCTAGAGATAAACAGCTTAAGGAATTAATCCAAAGGGAGTTCAGGCGCAGAACTGAGCCTGAGACATTGACCCATCAACCTGAGGGAGCTAGACGCAACAAAAGGATTCAGAGGGCAGACAGGAGGCAGTGCTTCTGGAATATTCCTGGGGCAGTAGTTCCCAGGATTTCAGGGGACTCTTTCATGGAGTGGTTGTGTTATGACCTACCTACAGATGGGAATGTATATTAAAGATGCATGGATTATTGGACAAACACTTTGCACGTAGCCTTTCCCTGGTTTCTACTTCTTTGTCACTCTCTGGAATGAATGAGGAGAGCAGGGACAGGGATGAAGGGAGGTGAAGAAGGGGAGGTAATCCATGGTGACACTCTCACTTTCCTTGTGAATAGAGTCAAGGTACAGGAGAGCTGCCTAGAAGAAAGTCTTTCGAGTATTTTTACTTGAGGCACTTTTGTACATATTATCTCTCTTATCTTCCTAATTAAAACTTCCAGAAATAAATCAGTCATGCTAGTTAGAAAAATGGTTGACGTAACATTTAACTTCCACTTCACAGCCTTTCTACAAGACCATGCTGCTCCAGGTGTATCAGTTAGCCTTTATACAAGGGTCTACTCAGCTTGAACTTTATATTGTTCATTCGTTCAACAAGCATTTCTTGAGTGCCTCATATATGGCACTGGGTGCCCAGGGATAGTAAAATAGACAGTCTCTGTCTTCTTAGAGCTAAAATTCTGGTAGCAGAAGAAAGATAACAGAGGTAAACAAACAAATACTATAGTTAAAATTGAGAAAGTACGTTTTAAAAAATTATTTTATTGAGGTCATATTGGCTTATAACATTGTGTAAATTTCAGTTGTACATTATTATATTTCAGTTTCAGTATAAACTGTATTGTGTTCACTACCAACAGCCTAGCTTTTATCCATCATCATACATATGTGCCCCTTTACCCCTTTCGCCCTCTCCCCGCTCTTTTTCCCTCTGTAACCACCAATCTGTTATCATTATCTATATGTTTGTTTATCTTCCACATAGGAGTGAAATCATCTGTATGTGTCTTGCCATTTGTGATAACACAGATAGACCTTGAGAGTTTTATGCTAAGTGAAGTAAGTCAGACAGAGAAAGTGTTGGAAAGGTTACAAAATAGGCGCTGAAGACAGAATAAAGGGGAAGACCAATTTGGAATCGAAATAAAGACCTGTCTGAAAATGTAATATTTAGGCTGAGATTTAAGGATAAGATGAGCCACCCCATAGGAGATCTAAGAGAAGGGCACTCGACGCAGGAGGAACAGAATGTTTTCAGGCTCAGTTTTAGAAAAGGAAGCCACGATGAGCTAGAGTCTTTTGATCAAGAGAAAGGATGGCTGGAGATGAATTTGGCGACATAAGTAGGGGTTCATTTAGACAGGGCTTTGCAGACTGTGGGAAAGAGCTAGATTCTTAGTGAAACGGAAAGCTATTAACAGGGTGAAACAAGGATAGTGAGTGACATGGTCTGATTTATGTTTTTGAAAGATCACTTAGGATTTCAGTGAATGAACTGGGGCAATTGCGAATGAAGGAGAGCGGAAGGAGAGCTCAGAAAGGACGCTATTGCACTATTTTCAAGTAAGACATAACGATGGTTTAAATTAGGAAAGTGACAGTAGAGATGGGCAGAAGCGTGAATAGACTAAAAGTATATTTTGTAAGCAGAAGCTATGGGACTTACTGGGAGATTGAATGTGGGGATGAGGGAAAGGGAACAGTCGTCGGTTTCCAGCTTAAGCAACTGAATATATATTGGTGCTGTTTACTAAGATGGGCTGGACCTGGAGAAGTTACAGGGGACCAAACAAACCTAGGGGTGGGGTCCAGGGAGAGAAGCCCACAAAGGAGACTGAGAAATACCAGCAACAGGGAAAATACAGATCAGGGAGGTGATGGGTAGGAAGCATTTCAAGGAGAAGGAATGGCTAACTTTTCCTTTTGATCCTGCCATAGGCATATTTTCCAATATGGTTAGTTTTAAATCACTGGTCTTTCTAGCTCTGACGTGATTTAATCATTCCCTATAAATGAATAGTGTGCTTCAGTCTAGCAACAATAAGCACTCCTCTCCACTGTGCTAATTTTTTTTTAAATCACTTAAAAATACTTTTACTATGGCTTTATTTCTCAGATGACTTTAAGCATAAGGGTATCCCAGCAACTGAAACTTGCTTGGAAACAGAATTACTTGAAAGAAAGCCAGCAAGACTTACTGTCACCCTCCACATTTAAAAAACCACACGACACACATATACCATACATACTAAATAGATATATACTAATGTCTGCGAAGTTTATTGTAGTAAGACTATACGGAGGGAAGGTCACATTATCTGTTTAAAAAAAAATCCTGACTATCTTAACAGGCTAGATTCCTCTTCATTTATCAGAGAAAAATGGCAATCAATATGAATTAAATAAAAATTTGGCTTCCATCTTTAGAGTGAGAAGAATTTCTTAGTGTGGAGGAAATACACTTGTTAGCAACCTGACAGGATAATCCATATAGGAAACTTGTTTAACATATTTGATTCTCATACCAAGTTACTGCATATTAAAAAAAACCATTAAGCAGAAAGGCAGGCAATAGAGAATATGAAAGTGACTCAATATTAATCATACGTTGACTCATTCAACATCGTATAAGCCTCATTACCCTCCCCTCCATTTATTTCCTTAGCTCAGAATTGTATTGTAAATGACACCATTCACATAAATGACTGCATCATGAGGATCATTAAGATTTCTGAACCGAATATAGTATTTTGGGGGTTCTAAATGTCAGTAAAGCAAAGCTTCACTCATAGTTAATGAAATGAAGACCTCATTTCACTTTTGACTCTTGAAGTTACTATCATATTCACTATTTATTACTTACATTCAAGGGTAATTTTAACCATTACATCCAGCTTCTTAGCTACCTTTTGAAAACATGGTGGCGGGTAAATATATAAGCAAAAAGTAAACACTTTTAATTTTAATTTTAATGTTTTTCTGGAAATGACAACCTGCTAAGCTACCTGCTCATCCATACTCAGTTCATGCACACTTGGAATTCTGCCTAAATTCATAGAACCAGATGTTCCATTGCTAACTTATGCTAAATTTGGCATATAGTTTTCTTATCCTCCCCCTGATACACCCACTAGTAGCTTCCATTGCACACAAAGGGAACCACCAAAATGTTACCTCCCTTCTTCATAAGTCCCAAAAGTAACTTTCAACTTATTGCGGTTACCCATCATACCTCTAGCACAATCCAAATGTGTTTTTTCTTGCAACATTTAATCACCAATCTTTTGTCGCATCGTTTCCTTAACTAAACCTTTAGCTCAGCCTTGAGTTATCTCCTACCTAAACTGGTATGACCTTTTCTCCCCATCTAATATCAAATGGTCGTATGAGATGTCATTTCAGCTTGTTAACCTGAACTTGTCACTCAGCTTGTCACAGCACAAATCTACTATATATTAAAACCCTGCCTCACTAACTCGAACCTTCAATCCCTTTTGGGATTAGTGATGATGATTTCCCAATTCAGTGGGTTAACTCCAAATTTCTTGTCTTCTATTGCTTTACCTGCTGCCACTTTTCTTTCAGGAAAACTCATTTAGCATGCCCTTCTTTACAGTGGTATCACTAAGGTTTCTATTTGGTCATATCTGTCTCAAGTCACTGCATAGAACCCACTCACCTAAGATTATTTCCATGTTCCAATCATTCTCCACCTACAATGGGCATCAAAGTCAACTGAGGAGATTGTTAAAAGATACTTAGGACCCAGCTCAAAAATTTGATTTCAGTTGACCTGAAGTATGACCCAGGTATTGGTGTATGAACTACCATATACATACCATAGCATGTGAAATATATTTTAATTACATGTACACATGTAAAAATACTTTGGATTTTGCTAAACTTTTATGCATAGTTTACCAGTTTTTTCCCCCAGTTTTTACATTCCTCTTCACTTTAAGGAAAAATTGCTCAATAAAATACAGGATATTCAAGTATTGCCAATCCAAAATAACATTATGGAAGACATAAACAATGTGGCCAAAAATCACACTGTTTTTGAGTTTGCAAAACTGTAAATACTAAACTTTAAAAATAAAAGAATGGCATACATACAGAACTACAAGAAACTTCTCAATTATGTCTTTGATGTCAGAGCAAAGAGAAAGAGGTTACCACGATGTTTATTCTCTGAAATACTCTTTCCTTTGCTTATATGATATCAATCTACTAATTTTCCTTATCTCATCTTTCTTTCTTCTTCCTCCTCCCTCCATTCCTTCTTTCTTTCTCCCTATTTTTCTGTCTCTCTTCCTCTGCTATTCTCTTTCACTCTCCTTACCAGCTCCTCCTTCTTGCCAACCCACTTAACATTTATAGTTCCTGGGGCTCTATTCTAAGCCTTTTTTCTCTTTTAATTTAACATACTTTCCTTTGATAATCTTGCTGAAGTTACTGTCTATATGCTGATGATGCCTAAATTGATATCTCACACCAGACCTCTTTCTAGAGCTCCAGCTGAAAGGCCTCTTGCTTACATAGGTACCTCAAACTCATCATCCTTACCACTGAATGTATCTTCCTTCTCAACAAATCTGCTCCTCCTCTAGGACTCTCAGCCTTAACTAGTAGCATCACCATCAACTCAGTTGCTCAAGATAGAAATCTAGAGGTCATCTTTGACCTTATCCTCTCCCTCATACTCCATATCCAGTCAATAAGACCCACTGATCATTTCTACCTCTTAAATTTTTCTTGCACTTATTCACTTCTAGTTATCTCCATGCCACTTCTAGTTTAAGGTACCTTCATCTATCAAACGAACTTTGCTTCTCAATCTCCAGATGGTGCCCCACCTCCATACTTAATCCCCTACAGGCCTCTCCACACAGTGTAGTAATCTTTAAAAAACAAAAAACCATAACAAAACAAAAATCTGCATATACATGCTGTGAAATCCACATAAGGTCTATACCTGAGTTAATAATATTGTACCAACATAAATTTCTTGGTTTTTACACTGTATTATGGTTATGTAACACATTATTATTTGGGGAAATTGGGTGAAAGGTACACAAATACCCTCTATACTAGTTTTGTAAATTCTTATGAGTCTTAAACTATTTCAAAATAAAAAGTTATTTTAAAAACCCCTCTGATTATAGTCTTTGTTTTCTGGCCCACTCTTTCTTAAAATCCTTAAATAACTTCCCTTAAATAAGATCAATATCCTTACATTGACTTTCAAATCCACTCAAGTTCTGGTCTGCCTCATGCTCCATTTTCTTTCTTGGACTTGTACTACATTGATACTAGTCTTCTTCTAATTTCTCAAAAAAAAAAATTTCTCTCTTTCCTTAAGAACTACAAATAGGCATTCCCTCTACTTAAAACAGTTTCTCTATATCTTTGTTGGGCTTATAATCTGCCTGTTCTTCAGATCTCTGTTAAATGTCCCTTCATCGTGGAAACTTCCAGCCATTCTCTACTGATCCATCCCTTCAAACTAGATGCATTCACCCTCTTTTAGGTTTCCACAGCACCATTTACTTCTCCTTTTGTAAAATTCATCATGCTTGGAATTTCTTACTCAATATCGCCACTCATCCTAGTAGTCCATAAACCCAACATGGTCAAGGAATTAACATCTAGCAGGAAAATATTTTTTGAGTCAATGAACGAATGAGCTTTTAAAATTGCTGCTAAAATCCAGATTCTTCATCAATTTCATCATTCCCCAAAGGAGTCTCTGGATTGTATATACATTGGTATATTGAGCGACATTCTCCTTTTCTATAATTAGCAACACTTTTTACAATAGTTAAGGAGACAAGATTCCAGGGTGTTATTATACCAAATATTACAGACCATGGAGGAAGTGGTATGTCATTTCAGATAAGACCAGAATATAGTTGAACTACGATGTTATTTAAATAACCAATGAAAGAAAGAGATTAAAATACATGTTGCTGTTCTAGAAATAGCTCTGTAGGAAGTCTCCAGATCCACATTCAACTAAGAATGTAACAAAAGAGGAACTACAAAAGGTTGACATTCACTATTATTTTCTCCACAAGTATCCTGCCATATGTGCTCAGCTTACCACATTCCCAATGCAGTTTACAGCAGCACAGAGTGATCATTATCCTTGTAGAGCATTTTCAAGTCTACTATGGGTCATAATGATTTTAAAAATGGTTTTAAAAGTGAGGATGCTGACAAGATCAGAGTTAATTGATGCTACAACCAGGATCAGAACACAAGTTGTCTGGAATCTAGGTGACAAAATTTTGTCCATATTTGCACACAGATTTTAGTATTTTCAATAAGTGTATCAATTTCCAAATATTTCCATCTGGCATATTAAACTCTTAGTTCCTTTTTATTACAGTCTTTAAAAGTATAAATAATTGTTAAACCTCTAAATCTAGAAACAACAAGAATGCAATTCAGATATCTGATAATGGTAGATGTAAGAATCAATTGAGTAACACTAAAATTCTGAATTTGGGGGGCCAGCCTGGTGCCATTGTGGTTAAGTTCACACGCTCCACTTCTGCAGCCCAGAGTTTGCAGGTTCAGATCCTGGGCACAAACCTACACACTGCTCATCAAGCCATGCTGTGGTGGTGTCCCACATACAAAATAGAGGAGGATTGGCACAGATGTTAGCTCAGGGCCAATCTTCCTCACCAAAAAACAAAGAAACTCTGAATTCGGTTTGGAGCTCTTTAAGACTTTTCAAGACTATGAGTTCTTATGTTTTGTTTTATCATGAGTTCACTTTAGATTCTAAAGCCAGGAATGAATTCATTAAAAAGAGAAGATTACGACATTATTGATTTTTTTTTCATTTAGCATAATGCTCTAACAATGTTCTGTCTCTCTCATTGGCACCTGTACCATTTATCTTTTTAATGGTAATTTTTTTTCCACCAAAGACATACAATCCATATCTTATCTACCTATTTGTGAAATAGATTTTTTTAGCATGTGAATTATTGTTCATCATAATTCACATGAGGGAGATGATTTAATATCCTCCCTTTGATATGAAAATCATGTGTAAAAGCTTGTAGGGGATAAGTAAGTAAAGAACTAGGCCATCTCTTTTTCATATTAGCTGTGCTAAGGTATTAGAAATTAAAGCTCTCCACACTTGTCCAGAAAGCCAGGCAGCAAATATTTGCATGGCAGAAGCCCAGCAGCGTAGCTGTAGAAAGACTTGGGTTTGAGTCTCTTTTCTGCTACTTTCTCACTTTTTGGCCATTTTATGACTACATAAGCTGTGTGAGCCTCAGTTACCTCACCTGCAAAACGAGCACGAATATAATACCTATCTCTAGCGTTGTTGTGAAGATTGCACTACAGGAAATAGAATAACAGTTTAAGCACCTGGAAGTGATGGGTGCAAAACTGATGACAGTAATCATTAAAATGAAGGGGCAACGGACGAAGGGCGGGAAGACGAAAGGTGCCCTACTTTGCAAGAATGGCACAGTCAGGTGTATCCGAGGCTCCTGGGAAGGCCCAGCTGCTGTTGCCGGCATGTGTGGCTAGAGGGCTTGGAGCAAACCAGCCTGCAAGATGAGTGGTAGCAGAAGGTTGCTTTTCCCACCCACAAGCAGATCCCCCTTAGATAACTAAGAGCATTTGCAAGCTGGCACCCACTGCTGTGGATTTCTCTTGGGAAAGGATTTATCCACATAAAAGAGGAGTAACTGAGGCTACTTCTAACCATCCACTCTTCTACATCTCACATTTCATTGTAAGATTCATCTGGACAAGTTAAAATGCAGACAGCGGGGCTCCAGCTCACAGATTCAGATTGAGTAGATCTGGGCTAGTATCTGGCCATCAGCCTTTTCAACATACCTTATACATATGCAGATATCCATGGAATACACTTGGAGAAACTCTTTTATAGATTGTCTAAGCTCTGTCTTTCTATGAAATCAGACCAGCAGAGAGTTCTGTCTCTCACAGAATTACTCTAGCTTCCTCAAAGAAATGTCTTCAAAAAACTGTATTTTAATAATAAACCTTGAGCTTTTATGAAGAGTTGACATAAGAAACAGCCCTATGATGACATCAGGTAAGACGCTGTCATATTTTACAATGTGGATTTTACTGATCTTTTAAAGTAGATGTCTTTTATTACAAATTGCCTTAATATTTTAATTTCAAAGTAGATCATAGTAATAAATATATATATACTTAAATTATATCTTTTTATATGTTCTATATATTTGTATTGTGGGGGCTTGGAATTGGCCACCCCAAGATATGTCTCTTTGACCTTATCTCTAGAAACTCTTAATCAATGGGGAAGGCAAGGAGTTAAATCTGCATCTTGTTTATTGTGCTTGTCTGGTAACCTCCTGTAACTGACTCCCCCCAACCCCAACATCCTCCTTTGTCTTTAGCTGGATACGCGATGTTTGGGGTGGTGCTTTCAGCCATTTTGGCGAGTTGCTCAGCTTGCCTGAGCAACTCCCATGTATACATTGACAAATAGAAATGGCAAGCAATAGGATATATTGGAGT